>NC_070628.1:5258691-5261191 GCF_947347685.1 Pleuronectes platessa | reverse complement strand
GTGATAGATAGAGGATCGTGTGTGTGTGTACGTGTATGTGTGTGTGTGTGTGTGTGTGTGTGTGTGTGTGTGTGTGTGTGGTTGTGTGTGCCTGCCCGAGGCCTCTTCATCTCATCAGTAGAAATCTATTCTGCTCAGCCTCATCCAATAAGGTGGGTAATGATACTCCACTCTAATATTGGGAGCGTCCAAATTGAACACATTTAAACTTTAATGCAAGTCAAGTCCTGGGGAGAAGGTAATCATCCCACTTTGTGTGTGTGTGTGTGTGTGTTTGTGTATTTAAGGTCCGTGTGTGTGAATCCATCTGTTTCCCTATAATATGAAGCACTTTAAGTTTTTTCGCTGTCTGTTGCTCAGCTAATGAATTTCTGTTGAGTTGCCTGTGAGAAGCAGGTGAGAGGTGAGGTGGGAACATGTGTGAAGAGCTGCCGAGCGGCTTCTCGAGCAGATGAAGCAACAGTGTGTCTGTGTTTAGAGGCTCCAGCTGAGAGCGGCTCCTCAACGACAAAAACACATTGCACACATCTCACTCCGCTCGTCGTTAACAGGGGGAGTTCACGCTCTCCTGGATCTTCACTGTGAAAACTTATATAATGTGTTTTTGAGGCTATATTATCTCTGTGTGAAGGTCTGTGACTTATCTCTCGTCACAACATTCTTAAAGATTCATTTTCACGTCATTTCAAGTTAAAAGAAATCCTTCAAAATATAACTTTTTAATGCAAATTACAAATTATAGCTAAATTCTAAACTAATGTGATGAACAGGGTAAACATCGTAGAAACATGTTGTACAGCAAATATGGATGTTTTTCTTAATTTGAATGTATTTACATTATTTTTAGAAAAGTAAACATATTTCTTAAATGAGCTAAAATTAGCCTAAACTACAATCAATCTAAAAATAACAACCAAACATTCTTCTTTAAAGAATTACTGTCAAATATTTGTCTTTCGTAATTAGCTAATGTTAGCATACCAAACTGCTAAATATCATACTAAATGTTCTTTACAGAAAGTATCGTCTGATTAAGTCATTAGAGCTTTTTTTAATTGAAAATAATAACAGTTCTCAATAAAAATAAGAAATCTGGACATTTCTGCTCTAATTTCTTTGATACTGAATTTATGATAAATAAAATCTAACAGCGATAATGCTACTTAGCAAATGTTAGCGCGAGAGACTACGATGCTAAACATCTCGATTTAAGGAAACCTTCAACGTATGAAAATCACTGATTTGCTTCGTTAGCTTCTGATTAATTATTTAATTATTTAATCGATTTTTCATGTAACAGCATATTCCTAATCTCTTGTTGTTGGCGATTATGAATTCAGATTCTTAGTTTTGGATGCACTCATGTTGGTATAGTCGACTGAATGACCCAAAGAATTTTTTTATATTACACTGGAGCAGCTTTTATAAATATGTTATTTCACTTTTAAGCTTGGTTCATGATTAGATTTTTGTGAGTGCGTGTGTGTGTGTGTGTGTGTGTGTGTGTGTTGTTGGGGCACAGTGTCGTGACTGGTTATTTATTTAGACGTGTAGAGAGGCTCTCCCTCTCTGTTTATTTACAGCTCCGATGTCCGAGCACAAATTTCGAATGTGTACATGTGTGGGGACTTTCTCCAGTAATCCATGAAGAATCGTCTTCCTCCTCCATTTCCTCTTCCTCGCAGGATGTCAGGGTCACATCAAAGGAGGAGCGGCGACCTTTGACCCCCGCGACCCCAGTTTAGCAGCTTTACGAGTCAGAGGGGTGAGAATCCATTAGCTACAGCAACAACAACAGTGACGATGATGAAGCTCCACATTTCAAATCAGCGGGACAATTGATTACATCTGAGGGCAGGGGATGGAAACCTAATTAAATTATTGTTAAAACACAAACTATAACGTGTTCTTATCAATGTAGTTCAGACACAGAACTGAACCGAATAGTAATTTTTGACAGATTTAACTTTGACAGTAGCACACATGTCCTAGCAGTGATGCTGACTACACACTCTTTAATAACCCGGGCTTCTTTTGGCATTAATATTTCAATGACACAATTATTTTTGCTCTTGAAAACCTGATGAGATGAGATTCAGATCCCTGTTTTCACAACTAATGAAAAATGATAGGGCAAATTGAGCAGTGCTTAAAATTCTGAGTGGTGTGTGTATGTGTGTGTGTGTGTGTGTGTGTGTGTGCGTACGTGTGTGTGCATGCGTGCGGCTGCATTTGTGCTTGTAAATGGGTCTAACCTGCATTTAAAGCAGCCCTCGGAATTGCTCCCTGTTTTTGTCCCTTTCACAATGAGTAACTTATCTAAACCATCCCCCTGCGCAGCGCTCGACTTCAGCCGCCTGTTTATCCTTTGTGGGTCTGCGTGCAGCCCGTCGTTAGTATTCTGGTACACACCTCAACAAAGCCATTATCATAAAAACACACATTCACATGCAGATGGATTGCTCTTAGCCTCTTAGCTCCGCGGCTAATGGCGCTAGCC
>NC_070628.1:5243691-5253691 GCF_947347685.1 Pleuronectes platessa | reverse complement strand
CGAGGTACCAGGACGCATAGTGACATCATCTGACGGAGACAGTGAGAGATGACTGACACTATCCTCTGCCCGTCAGTCATCATCAACGGCCTCCAGGAAGAAAACGCTGTGTGTCTGCAGCTGTGACAGGTGTGTGCGCCCCGACCAACACATGTCGACACACACACACACACAGACACACAGACACACACGCACATTTCATCGCTCTTACATCTGTCTGCATATTCAATCACTCAGATCAGATTTAACAAACTTGAACGACGCTTCACATAAAACAAAATCCAGGGTTTAATTGAGAAAGTCAGCCACTGTGTTTTAAAGAATAATATTTAACATGTGAAAGGTGCTGGAGAAGTATATGTTTTATTTATAGGCTTCAATGCACATTCAAATTATACATTAAAAAGAAAAAACTAGAAGAAGTTACTGATCCTTTGAGAAATACTTAATTATATATAAACTACTCTGGGATTTTAAAACCAGAGAAACTAAAACTCTTATTCTATGAGAGATAACAACCCCAACATTTATATTTCAGTTTTTTATCTGTTATATTGTTTACCTTTATCTGTCTAGCCAGATTTGGAAAAAAAAACTCCTGTATATTTATTAGTTTGTTTAATTGTTTGTCAGCAGGATTATGGAAAGTTACTGAACCGATTTGCAGCAAACTTTGTGGAGGGACGGGGCCTGAGCCTGAAAATAATATTTGTTGTATTTTGATATATGATTTTGAACTGGATATGTTATATTTTTACATATAAATATTTGTGCATAAGCAGAAGGGATCTGGATCATAAAAGTTAGTGGAGGATGGTTTTTGGACACTTCAGACCTCAAGTAGTAAAGACGATGATTTATGTTACATTCCATCTTAAAAAAAATATTAAAGACCTTTATATATCGTTGTCTTTGTGTTTTCTTTTTATTTATTGTTATTCATAATACAGGTTATGGTTAAACAATAAAATATCAATCCACAAATATATTTCTTTTGACATAAGGGTCTAATATTGACATCTTAGGAATCACTGCATAAATACATCGGCATCAGCTGCAAAAAATCTATTTCCCTTAATATTAGAAAAGCCTGTTCATAGTTCTCATCATAAAAATGCTCTAAACGTGTAATATTCTGTGTTTCACTTTAGTTTTTTGAAGACTCTGTTTCTCCTGACTCGAATAATAGAATTAAATATACTTTTTATTATCTTTTGCTTGTTTTAGCGCAGCAGTGCAGCTTCAGACGGAACAGCAGCCTCACTGAATGGGCCCTTTGAAACTGTCCGATGGAATCTGCTCACGTGTGTGTTCGTTCCCGCTCATGTGTTCGCACTGTTTGTACAGTTCTGTATGTTTTTACAGAAAGTGCGTGTGTGTGTCGCGTGTGGCCTGTGTGTGTGTTACGGTTGGACGGCCGTCACTGGCTCACGAACTGGCCGTGATCCATGCTGCTGCACCCAGCATGTTTACACATGGTACAGTGTGTGTGTGCATGTGAGTGTGACTGGATGTGTGTTAGTGTAAATGTGTGTGTTTATCCACCATGACTCCAAATATTTTTTTTTCTTCAGAAAATGAGTGGAGGTCAGCTGAGAGTTGAGCCCCGGTTTGGAGCTCCACTGCTGGGGTGGGCCCGGCGTCCTGCAGGGCCTGTGGCTCCGGGGCCGACCAGGAGAAGGTTCCAGATCTGTGAAGATGCACCATCCATGGACGGTGTGTGTGTGTCTGTGTGTGTATGTGTGTGTGTGTCACTGATTAGCCTGACAATCTGCTTATTGATGTATTGGTTAATGATGTTCTCATGGACAGAGAGACAGATGAGGAGGAGGAGGAGAAGGAAGAGGAGGAGGAGGAGGAGGAGGAGGAGGAGGAGGAGGAAGATCAGGGAGGTTCTTGACAGTCATAATGTAGATGGAGAGAGAAGGAGCACAGATATTCTTTTGTTTGCATTTCGTGTTTTATTTGACCTCTGTTCAGACGGTTTAGTCAACGTGTAACAATTCCAAATATTAATCTTTTTTTTTACTTTAACATGTTAAAAAAAGCCTTGATTAAACATTGACATATGAAAATCATCTACCCAAACATTTAGATATTATTTTCTGTCTATAAATGCATAAAAGAAATGGTAAAGTTCTTTTAGACTATGACCAGGATCCTCTTTCACGAACACCTGAGTCTGAGCATTGGAGCAGAGAATCAAACCTCCTCATCTGCGATGGTGCGTTCATTTGTCTGTGTTAATCTTTGGCCTTTCCACCGCTGACCTCTGACCTCTCATATCAAAACAAAGTAAACCAAGGGAGAGAGAAATCAATTTAATTAAGGCTGCTTTCCATTTTCCAGTTTCAAGGCTCGAACATCGAGTTATAAACACTCAACACATTTTAAAAATAAATCATGGAAATGAGTCATTCAAGTAAATAAACAAAGAATTTTACTGATCAAAGATTTTCAATTATGAGGATTTGCTGCTTTTATTTAAGTTTAATTATTTGTGTTTTGGTTGTTGGTAAAATAAAACTTAAATTTCTGGATATTTTCCTTTTTGGGGAAATTCAAATACAAAATGATTGAAATAAAATGTGTTCACATATAAGGAATTAAACTCTGCTGGTAATTGGACATACAGGAAAAAACAGACAACAACAAGCTAACAAAATAAACCCAATGAGCAAATTGACGAAAACAAAAGTGCCTTATGGATAATTAAACCATACTTATGAGGTAGGTAAATCATAAGACATTTGACAGGATAATAAGCAATATAAGTTGGGATTTGTAGTGTATGACTAATGTTATCATAGTGACGGCTTGTTAAGAATTAGTTTTTGTGTTGTACAGTACAGAGCTCTGCAGCGCCAACCAGAGGAGGAGTTGGGTTCGATGCCCGTTTCCTGACTCTGGTGTGTAAAAGTCTCTGATGGACAGCAGGTTGCATCCAGCCTGTTAGTTCCAGGCCTCTATCTTCTTTTACAGTTCCTTCATTTCCCCTCAGTGCATCGTGTGAAACTGAAAACCTGCAGTTACACAGTGAAACTTCCCTGCTACCTTTCTAATGGAGCCACTTCAAAACAAGGCAGGATCCACAGTGCGAGGGATTTGATTCGGGGCCCAGCCCCTCGTCACCGGAGTTCCAGACACGACTCAATCTGCAGCATCACAGGCAGAATCCCCCCCCCGCCGCTGCTCGGTTGTTTACTATATTTACATGCGTCTTGCAGCTCGGAGACGCTGCCGCCTTTGAACGTGCATCACCTCGTATTGTTCGAATCCTCCCGGGCACCATAATCCACTGTGTGTGCTTATATGTTTGTCTGTCTACATGGGCTCGTTGCAGCGGGTACATGTGTTGTGTGTTCATGTATGCAGCCGTGCGTGTGTGTGTGTGTATGTGTGTGTGTGTTATGGGTGTGTAGTCCCTCGGTGGCTGTTCCCCTGCTGTAGACGCCTGTTCTGGCGATAGCATTGTCTCCATGTCCAAAGACCTGCTGGCTGCCCTATTCCGCCACGTCTTTATCATGCTAATGCAGAGAAAGGAGGAACGAGGGAGGAGGGACCGGGGAGGAGAGAGAAGGAAGAGGGGAACGATAGCTCGACAAACAGAGAGAAGGGGTAATCTTTCCCTCTGCTCGTCTCCTCGTCTCCTCGCCGCCTCCTCCTCCATTCTCTCCGTCCCCCTCTACTTCCCTTTTCTTCTCGTCCCCGCACCCTCTTCATCTGCCGCTCTCTTATCTCCCCCCCCTTTACTTCTTTGATAATCCCTCCGAACATTGTCTTCATAATTACACACAACAATGATTCCCATCCTTGCAAGAGAAATGTGCGCCGTGCATGGAGAATATTTCATAGATGAAGACCAGTGTGTGAATTAATAACTTGGGTTTCTCATACTGGCTCGTTTCTCTCCCCCCCTCCCTCTCCCTCTCTCTCTCTCTCTCTCTGTGTGTGTGTGAATGGGGGGGGGGGGGGAGCCCACGGAGCCCAGTGTTGTTTTAACACGACTGTTACATTATGCATGCTGACAGCCCTGCCTGTCCCCATTAAAGGCCCATCTTGTTTCCCCATTATATCTGGTTTCTCTGTTAATAGAGCTCTTTGTATAGCACTTCCCTTTATACTGGGGGTGTTACAACAGAAAGGTCAGCGCCGGTACAACCTGCCACACTTCTGCGGCTCCGCACACGACCCTGAGCGACGACAACTGCTCCTTCCACTCATTATAACACTGGTTTTTTGGGGGGGGAAGAGCAGTGTCTCACTAGTTTCACTCATTCAACACTTTTTCTTATATCTTGTTTTTTCTTTCATTCTTTATCTTTCTGTGTCTGGTAACTTGATAATGGTTAAAAATGTTATAACTGGTTTGTGGAGGAGTAATAAGCAAACGCACAATGTGAAGTGGAGCGTAGGAATCACTGGGCTTTGAAACCGGAGGCTGGGGATGGATAGAAGACTTTCATTCAGTTTGAAAACAAAGTAAAACAAAAAGATTCGAACCCGACAGAAGCCTGATGTTTCCTGATGTCTCCTGATGTCTCCTGGTATCTCCTGATGTCTCCTGGTATCTCCTGGTGTCTCCTGATGTCTCCTGATGTCTCCTGGTATCTCCTGATGTCTCCTGATGTCTCCTGATGTCTCCTGATGTCTCCTGGTATCTCCTGATGTCTCCTGATGTCTCCTGGTATCTCCTGATGTCTCCTGATGTCTCCTGGTATCTCCTGATGTCTCCTGATGTCTCCTGGTGTCTCCTGGTATCTCCTGCTGTCTCCTGATGTCTCCTGGTATCTCCTGGTGTCTCCTGGTGTCTCCTGGTATCTCCTGGTGTCTCCTGATGTCACCTGATGTCTCCTGGTGTCTCCTGATGTCTCCTGATGTCTCCTGGTATCTCCTGATGTCTCCTGGTATCTCCTGATGTCTCCTGATGTCTCCTGGTGTCTCCTGATGTCTCCTGGTGTCTTCTGATGTCTCCTGGTGTCTCCTGATGTCTCCTGGTATCTCCTGGTGTCTCCTGGTGTCTCCTGATGTCTCCTGATGTCTCCTGATGTCTCCTGATGTCTCCTGGTGTCTCCTGGTGTCTCCTGATGTCTCCTGGTATCTCCTGATGTCTCCTGATGTCTCCCGGTATCTCCTGATGTCTCCTGATGTCTCCTGATGTCTCCTGGTATCTCCTGATGTCTCCTGATGTCTCCTGGTATCTCCTGATGTCTCCTGATGTCTCCTGGTATCTCCTGATGTCTCCTGATGTCACCTGATGTCTCCTGGTATCTCCTGGTGTCTCCTGATGTCTCCTGATGTCTCCTGATGTCTCCTGATGTCTCCTGGTATCTCCTGATATCTCCTGAAGTCTCCTGGTATCTCCTGATGTCTCCTGATGTCTCCTGATGTCTCCTGGTATCTCCTGGTGTCTCCTGATGTCTCCTGATGTCTCCTGATGTTTCCTTATGTCTCCTGGTATCTCCTGATGTCTCCTGGTATCTCCTGATATCTCCTGATGTCTCCTGGTATCTCCTGATGTCTCCTGGTATCTCCTGGTGTCTCCTGATGTCTCCTGATGTCTCCTGGTGTCTCCTGATGTCTCCTGGTATCTCCTGATGTCTCCTGATGTCTCCTGGTGTCTCCTGATGTCTCCTGGTGTCTCCTGATGTCTCCGGATGTCTCCTGATGTCTCCTGATGTCTCCTGGTATCTCCTGATATCTCCTGATGTCTCCTGGTATCTCCTGATGTCTCCTGGTATCTCCTGATGTCTCCTGATGTCTCCTGATGTCTCCTGGTATCTCCTGATGTCTCCTGGTATCTCCTGATGTCTCCTGATGTCTCCTGGTGTCTCCTGATGTCTCCTGGTATCTCCTGATGTCTCCTGATGTCTCCTGATGTCTCCTGGTATCTCCTGGTGTCTCCTGATGTCTCCTGATGTCTCCTGATGTCTCCTGATGTCTCATGGTATCTCCTGATGTCTCCTGATGTCTCCTGGTATCTCCTGATGTCTCCTGATATCTCCTGATGTCTCCTGGTATCTCCTGATGTCTCCTGATGTCTCCTGATGTCTCCTGGTATCTCCTGGTGTCTCCTGATGTCTCCTGATGTCTCCTGATGTTTCCTTATGTCTCCTGGTATCTCCTGATGTCTCCTGGTATCTCCTGATATCTCCTGATGTCTCCTGGTATCTCCTGGTGTCTCCTGATGTCTCCTGATGTCTCCTGGTGTCTCCTGATGTCTCCTGGTATCTCCTGATGTCTCCTGATGTCTCCTGGTATCTCCTGATGTCTCCTGATGTTTCCTGATGTCTCCTGGTATCTCCTGATGTCTCCTGATGTCTCCTGGTATCTCCTGATGTCTCCTGATGTCTCCTGATGTCTCCTGGTATCTCCTGGTGTCTCCTGATGTCTCCTGATGTCTCCTGATGTCTCCTGGTATCTCCTGATATCTCCTGATGTCTCCTGGTATCTCCTGATGTCTCCTGGTATCTCCTGATGTCTCCTGGTGTCTCCTGATGTCTCCTGGTATCTCCTGATGTCTCCTGATGTCTCCTGGTATATCTCCTGATGTCTCCTGATGTCTCCTGATGTCTCCTGATGTCTCCTGATGTCTCCTGATGTCTCCTGGTATCTCCTGATGTCTCCTGATGTCTCCTGGTATCTCCTGATGTCTCCTGATGTCTCCTGATGTCTCCTGATGTCTCCTGATGTCTCCTGGTATCTCCTGATGTCTCCTGATGTCTCCTGGTATCTCCTGATGTCTCCTGATGTCTCCTGATGTCTCCTGGTATCTTCTGATGTCTCCTGATGTCTCCTGATGTCTCCTGATGTCTCCTGGTATCTCCTGATGTCTCCTGGTATCTCCTGATGTCTCCTGATGTCTCCTGGTATCTCCTGATGTCTCCTGATGTCTCCTGGTATCTCCTGGTATCTCCTGGTGTCTCCTGGTATCTCCTGATGTCTCCTGATGTCTCCTGGTATCTCCTGATGTCTCCTGATGTCTCCTGGTGTCTCCTGATGTCTCCTGGTGTCTCCTGATGTCTCCTGGTGTCTCCTGATGACTCCTGGTGTCTCCTGATGTTTCCTGATGTCTCCTGGTATCTCCTGATGTCTCCTGGTGTCTCCTGATGTCTCCTGGTATCTCCTGGTGTCTCCTGATGTCTCCTGGTATCTCCTGATGTCTCCTGGTATCTCCTGATGTCTCCTGATGTCTCCTGATGTCTCCTGGTGTCTCCTGATGTTTCCCCTGATCACAGTCACACCAATGAGACCAAACCGAACCCGAATATCATTTCAAAATGTTTCGTCCTAACAGGCTCGGGTTGGGTTTCTACACTTCAAGGAACACACAACCATTTCAGTTTTGCTACTTTCTAATTTTTACATAATAAAAAACCCACGAACATGGCGTCCACACAACTCTGGAGTTTAAAAACGACTAAAACTGAGAAGTTTGGAAACTCCAGGCCTGCGTTGTCGGAAACTATGAAAACATTTATCACCTAATAAAATAACTTCTTACATTTCACCAGTGTTGTTTTTTTGCTTGTAGTATTTTTATGTTTCAGGTATGTTAGTTCTTCTGGGGATTATTATTGATACTTAGTGAAGATGTAGGTCAGAGTTTGAAACCACTGTGAAGAGTTTTGTCATTTCAAATGAAAACATTTACATTTAAGAACCATTTAGTGGCAAAAACAAACAACATATCTCGACCTGTGTGACCTCATTACGGAGACGGTAAACAAAGCAATAACAACACTTCAGGTGACGGTTTGTTGTTCTACAAACACAACAGAAAATCTCCCGACACTTTATTAACGACTTCCTTCCTCATAACACATCAAGTCGGCCGTTATGAATGTTTCCTCTAGTCACTCCGCCTCACTCATCAGTCAGAGGCTGAAACTTCACATCTCACGTCGAGTTCAGTTCCCGAATGAGACGAAAGCCTCCTCCATGAATCTGTCCTTATTTTAGTACCCATAACTCTGTGGGTTGGAGACATGTTTGGACACGTTTCCATCCAGCTCCTGTCACAACGGGGGGAAAATGCAGCGGGCGACGTGTGTGTGATTATATTTTGCATGGAATCCATCAAGTGGTTTAACGCAGCTACTACTTAGAAATCCTCCATCATCCCGAAAGCTGCGGAATGACTTCATTATAATAACTGCATGAAATAACGCCGCCGACTTTTTCTCCTCGTTCCCTCGCTGCTTTTCTCCTCTTTGGTTTTCTTTCCCCCTCCTCGGTACCTTTTTGACCTCCTCCTCGTTCCCTCTCCCTCTCTCTCTCTCTCTCTCTCTCTCTCTCCCTCTATCATCTGAGTCCGCTGTGTGCAGGCCTCTGCCAGTGATCCGTGGACGGTAATGGCCATTCCTGCTGCTCCCTCAGCACACACCATTACTGCTGGAACACCCGGACGCAGGGCGACAGCCGGGGAAGGAAGGAGAGGAGACGACCGAGGCATCGAAAAGAAAGAAGACACAGAGAAAAGAGCGACAGAATATTATAGGGAATATTTCCATAATAAAGCTGGAAGCCCAAACGGATGTGTGGATGGTGAATGTGTGTCTGTGTGTGTGTGTGTGTGTGTGTGTGTTTGAGTGTATAGATCATTTCATGGTCAGGATTAGAGGGGGTCAGGTAAGAGATCTTGTTTCCTGTGACCTGCTCGTTGCGAGGTTTCCCACACTCATCACTTCACTCTATCACGTCCCTCTCGCTGAGATATAAAACATATAGGCATTGTTCCCACCGACACCCAAAACACACACACACACACACACACACACACACACACACACACACACACGCACCGTTACATCACACACTTCTCATACCTTTATGTGCGGCCGAGCTGTAAATCCAAATTATCTCTGAATACCTCGTTCATACTCTCACTTTCAGTCTATCTCCCTCTGTGTGTGTGCGTGTGTGTGCGTGTGTGTGTGTGCGTGTGTGTGTGTGTGTGTGTGTGTGTGTGTGTGTGTGTGTAGGTGTGTGTGTGTGTGTGTGTGTGTGTGTGTGTGTGAAGCTATATTCCTGTCACACTGCAAACCTGAGAGATGTGTGCGTGCGTTTCCTGTAACTCACTGTGGGTTATGATAACAACCGTTTCTCCTGTCAACAGCCCATAATGTCAGATTTACAGGGTTGCCCCCGGTAACCAGCCGGGCTGGCGTGGCTGAGTGATTCTACAGCATCTGTCAGAGCACGGGAGGCCATCTATCACACACACACAGACACACACACACACACAGACACACACGGTCTGGCACTCACACACATGTCTAACGTGTTATTTCAGAAACTAAATAATAACCTTAAAAACCTCTCGCCAGGAAAAACTTCATCATTAGTTGTTTGTTCAAACAGCCTGAAAGGACCCGTGTGGTGAGACCCTGTATATACAGATGGATCTTCACTTCCTCCTACATCCATCCAAAAATGAAGCCAAAGTATTGTGGATCCGAACGCCGCCATCTTGTGTGTTTGGAGTCAGAGCAGAAGTGAGGTCATGCTGACACCAGTAGTCGACCAGTTGTCAGTCGTGAGTTCTCATCCTGTTTTCATGGCATCAAATAACTGATTTAAACCAAATGTACCCAAGAAATGTATTTGACATCCAGGTCCCATTCATTAACATGGAGCAGACATTGTTTATGAACTAAACTTCAGCCACCAGATGGAGATGAAGACGTTTTGGCTTCACTTTTTGGAGCTGTCATGTCTTTATGCTGTTTACTAACACAATCATAGCAGCAAGGAAAGAGGAGCTGCATTAAAGCAAAGCAAATGCTTTTGAGTAATTAAGTACATGTACTCCAGTACTGTTATCAAATACATTTTTGAGTATTCAGATACTAGATAATACTTTTAGTCCACTACAAATCAGTCAGAATATGTATTACATTTATTTGACAATTTTACAGATAGTTTCTATGTTGACATAACAAAGAATAATAAAAACAAATGTATTAACTATTCATTTTTTCATTTTTAAACATTTGTT